>NC_135815.1:85855790-85894614 GCF_964213995.1 Mustelus asterias | reverse complement strand
ACCAGAGCAGGTGAAAGGCTCACCTCCTGACTTCCCAAAGCCTGTCAACCATATATAAAGCACAAGTCAGGAGCGTGATGGAATACTGTCCACTTGCCTGAATGAGTGCAGTTCCAACAACACTCAAGAAGCTTGACACCATCCAGAACAAAGCCGCCCGCTTGATTGCTACCCCGTCCATAAACATTCAATCCCTCCACCACCAACGCACAGTGGCAGCCATGTGTACCATCCACAAGATGCACTCCAGGAACTCACAAAGATTCCTTAGCAGCGTCTTCCAAACCCATGACCATTACCATCTGGAAGGACAACAGCAGTAGATACCTGGGAACACCACTACCTGGAGGTCCCCTCCAAGTCACTCACCATTCTGACTTAGAAATATATTGTCGCTCCTTCACTGCCACTGGGACAAAATCCTGGAACTCCCTCCCTAACAGCACTATGGGTATTCCTCCACCTCAGAGACTGCAGCGATTCAAGAGAGCAGCTCACCACCACCTTCTAAAGGGGCAACTCGGGATGGGCAATAAATGCTGGCCTAGCCAGCGATCCGCATATCCTGTACATGAATTTTTAAAAAGAAATCCAAGGTACCATTCTGGTAAATGTGCCCTACTGAATTTTACCCTCTGTGACTGAATTCGGTTTGTGTACCTTAGCCTGATTATTGTGGTCCTCTGACACCAAATCATCTGTCAGCCACATTTGTTCCAGCAGTGTGAGTTATCACAAGCTTGACATAGGATGACATAGAATTTTACAGCCCAACAGGTTGATGACAATGTTTATGTTCTACAGGAGCCTCCTTTCACCACTCTTCATCTAATCCTAGCAGCATATCCCTTTTACAATTCCAATATCCAGGCAATGAAGGATAGAACTGGAGCCTGGACTTCATGCACTTATTAGCTTTTAGTTACAGAATCACACATTGTACATCATACACCAACAACCACACTTTCAGCTTGCCCCACATTATATCATATACATTGTATCCTGAATAAAATTAATGGCCAATTGTTACGTAATAAAAATGCCGTTCTGCCTCTAACTTCCCCTTAAATGCATCTGTGCTATTCTCCTCAACTGCTCTAATGTAATAGTGAGTTCGACATTCTATCCATTCTCTGGATAAAGGCGTTTCTCCTGATTTCCCTATTGAATTTATTAGTGACCATCTTATATATATTACCTCTAGCTTTGCAGTCCATCTCAATGGAAATATCGGCCGGAATTCTCCCATCCTGCATGCCACTGGAATTTTAGCGGGCAGGTTGCAGACAATGTGAAACCCCATTGGCAGTCGTGCAGGAATTTCCGGTTTTTAGACCAGCACGGCCGGAGAATTCCTCCCATCTTCTCTACATGTACTCTGTCAAGCCTCTATCATCATTTAAAGAGTTTTATCAGGACACCTTTCAGTCCTTCTCTTTCCTAAAGTAAAGAGGCCACCTGATCAGTCCCTTCTGATAGTTAGAACCTCTCAGTTCTGGTATCATCCATGTAAATCTTCACAAGCAAATCAGGAAGGCCCACAGGCTGTCTGTTTTTGTGCCAAGATTATTTTATATGAGGAGGCGGGGATGGGGGGTTGATAGTGGACCGTATCCTGTTAATCCAAGCCTGGCTCTAATAACAGTGCGGTAATGTAAATAGTACCAACTGTACGTGACTAAGTTAAACGGACTCCACAGTAATTATGCAGAAACACTCCATAATTGTTTTCATATTGATGCTATTTTGGGACTCACTTTTCAACTGGATTTGAAATACATCGGGGAGGGCAGGAAGTTGTCAGCAGTTGTTTCAATTTTTTTTTAAAAAGCTTCCCTTTTAATTAGTAGCAGGATCCAGGAGGCCGCAACCAATTTTCTCACAGGCATTCACGACATTGAGCAATTTGCCGCCACTGTGAGATATAATTACATTGTCTGATTTGGAACACTCCTGTGGTATCTCTAAATGTGGGGGATTGCAGGGAATATTACAAGAAAAAGAATGGTGATGTGTTTGGTAGGCAGCATGACGAGAGGCAACATGAACTAAATGGTTCAATTTTAAAGTGGGTGCAGCAACAGAGAGAACTGAAGAAGTATGTCCACAAATCTCTGACAGTAGTAGGACAAGTTGAGGAGACTTTGGGACTGTTGGCTTAATAAAAGGATGTGGAGATGCCGGCATTGGACTGGGGTAAACACAGTAAGAAGTCTCACAACACCAGGTTAAAGTCCAACAGGTTTATTTGGTAGCAAAAGCCACTAGCTTTCGGAGCGCTGCCCCTTCGTCAGGTGAGTGGGAGTTCTGTTCACAAACAGGGCATAGAAAGACACAAACTCAATTTACAAAATAATGATTGGAATGCGAGTCTTTACAGGTAATCAAGTCTTAAAGGTACAGACAATGTGAGTGGAGAGAGGGCCAAGCACAGGTTAAAGAGATGTGTATTGTCTCCAGACAGGACAGTTAGTGAGATTTTGCAAGCCCAGGCAAGTTGTGGGGGTTACAGATAGTGTGCCATGAACCCAAGATCCCGGTTGAGGCCATCCTCATGTGTGCGGAACTTGGCTATCAGTCTCTGCTCAGCGACTCTGCGTTGTCGTGTGTCGTGAAGGCCGCTTTGGAGAACGCTTACCCAAAAATCAGAGGCTGAATGCCCGTGACCGCTGAAGTGTTCCTCAACAGGAAGAGAACACTCTTGCCTGGTGATTGTCAAGCGGTGTTGATTCATCCGTTGTCGTAGCGTCTGCATGGTCTCCCCAATGTACCAGGCCTCAGGACATCCTTTCCTGCAGCATATCAGGTAGACAACATTGGCCGAGTTGCAAGAGTACCTGGTGGATGGTGTTCTCACGTGAGATGATGGCATCCGTGTCGATGATCCGGCACGTCTTGCGGAGGTTGCTGTGGCAGGGTTGTGTGGTGTTGTGGTCACTGTTCTCCTGAAGGCTGGGTAGTTTGCTGCGGACAATGGTCTGTTTGAGGTTGTGTGGTTGTTTGAAGGCAAGAAGTGGGGGTATGGGGATGGCCTTGGCGAGATGTTCGTCTTCATCAATGACATGTTGAAGGCTCCGGAGAAGATGTCGTAGCTTCTCCGCTCCGGGGAAGTACTGGACGACGAAGGGTACTCTGTCCACCGTGTCCCGTGTTTGTCTTCTGAGGAGGTCGGTGCGGTTTTTCGCTGTGGCACGTCGGAACTGTCGATCGATGAGTCGAGCACCATATCCTGTTCTTATGAGGGCATCTTTCAGTGTCTGGAGGTGTCTGTTGTGATCCTCCTCATCCGAGCAGATCCTGTGTATATGGAGGGCTTGTCCGTAGGGGATGGCTTCTTTAACGTGTTTAGGGTGGAAGCTGGAGAAGTTTGTAAATTGAGTTTGTAAATTTGTAGTTTGTAAATTGAGTTTGTGTCTTTGTGCCATGTTTGTGAACAGAACTCCCACTCACCTGACGAAGGGGCAGCGCTCCGAAAGCGAGTGGCTTTTGCTACCAAATAAACCTGTTGGACTTTAACCTGGTGTTGTGAGACTTCTTACTTAATAAAAGGAAGCATAGAGTATTAAAGAAAGGATATTATGCTAAACCTTTATAAATGCTGGTTACGCACCAACTGAAATATACTTCCAATTTTAGGCAGCACTCTTTCGAAAGGACATCAAGGCACAGAGGAGATTCACCAAGGGTGAGGGGCTACAGTTATATAAAGAGACCAGAGAAGCTGGGTTGCTCTCCTCAGAGCAAAGAGGGTTACAGAGAGGATTTAATAAATTCAAAATCAGGTTGAAGGTAACTGGCAAGAGATGCAGATGCAAGCAGTAAACAAGTCATTTTCCACACAGTGGGTTATGATCGGAAAGCACTGCCTGAAAAGGTGGTGGAAGCAGATTCCACAGTAATTTTCAAAAGGGGATTGAATATATATTTGATGAGAAGATTTTTCGTGGCTTTCAGAAAAGGGCAGCAAATTGGAACTAATTGGATAGCTCTTTGAAAGAGTTCTGTGATAACCCCTACGATTTCCATGGGGAATCACTGATTGATTTCCCCATGAGACTCGTTGAGTATGAGTTCCCCTGGTAACAGGCAGTGGCCTGCCCAGCTGGAACTCATTACCTGAGCCTTTTATAAGGTAGGCCCAGGATTGGGCCTGCTGAACGGTAGTCCCAGGCAGGTGTGTGCACCATCTTAGTGATTTTACTTTGCATTCTGTAATAAACTATGTTCTTTTCCAGCTGGGTTTTGCCTTTAAGCCTGTGGGACACCAAGGTTAGATTGGTCATGTGCACTGGGGAGCTCTTACTTATTGTTGAGACTACTGTAACCCCAGTTGGACATGGGCAACAGACAGTCCAACTCCCAAGGTCAAGGCCCAGGGCCTAGTCTTTTGGGAAGGGACTGGCTACAGAAAATCCACCTGGATTGGCAACAGATCTTTAAAATGCGTACTGGCAATTTATATAAAGTCATTGGGAAATATCCCAAAGTGTTCCAAGAAGACCTTGAGAAAATTAGAGGTGCTAGGGCCAAGATCTACATGGACTAAGAGGCCCGACCTAAATACTTCAAAGCACCAGTCCCCTATGCCCTACCTGCCAAAGTAGAGGCCAAACTGGAATGTCTCGGGGAACTTGGCATTCTACACCCAGTACAGTTTTCTGAATGTAGTCCCAGTTTTAAAAACCTGACCATTTGGTCCGTCTCTGTGGAGATTATAGGTTCAGTAAGAAGTTTAACAACACCAGGTTAAAGTCCAACAGGTTTATTTTTGTCCCCCCCACGTGCTGTCCCCCCCGCCGTGCTTGTTCCCCCCTGCTGTTTGCCCCCCCTTTTCCTCCACTCCCCCCCCCCCCCCCCCGCTCTTTTTCCTCTCTAAGACCCACCCTGACCAATTCCTCCAGTCACACCAGGATTCCCCTCCCTCTAAATCCCTCCAAATCCCAGCCCTATCCCTAAGGGCTCCCTCCCCAGCTCCCGAACTGCTATCCCCGCCCCCACCAACAGACCCAAACCCCACTGCTGAATATGGAGATTATAGGTTGACAGTCAGCAGAGCCCCCTGCTTAGACAGATATCCTTTGCCACACATAGAAGACTTGCATGCAAAAATTAGCCATGAGCCATGCCTACCTCCAGCTGGAGCTTGGGATATGAATGAAGTGTGTAGGGAATGAATTTAAATAACACATTTAGCTCATGGAGGTTGGACAGATAAACTGCATCTTGAGCTCTCAAACATCTTGGACTACATAAATAATCCAGTGATCTTTCCAAATGTTTACATAGAGGAAAAGATAAGCTCCCCATGCACTATGGCGATTGGAGAATCAGAGATTCCCCATCATCCCTGAAGCCACGTAATCTCCTGTTATTAGAGGATTATAACCCTTTCAGTAAAGATTTATTTTCTAAAATAATCTGCATTAAGTTAATTTTTTTCCCCTCATGTTATATAGGCAAGTGGGATGACCAGGATTTCACAGTGTGTTTGCGGTCTAGCCAGTACACTATGAATGTCTCACCACAATCACTACATACTTGACTCTTGTGGATTTAGTTTAATTAGTAGTCTTTCACATGGAACTTAGTCTGAGACTGCAGATGAACTCTACAGCAGGGACTTCCACCATACACTAACATTCTTAAAGAAATTGAGGAACCCTGACATATGCCTTCCCGATCCGTGCTGTCTGCCACAATACGCTCTTCTATAAAGATACTCTTCCAGCGTAAGAGTGTGCATTTATATAGCACCTTTCATTACCTCAGGAGACCCCAAAACACTTCACAGCCAATGAAGTACTCAATGTCACGATGTAGGACAAACGACGGCAAGGACCAAAAAAAGCAATGAGATAAATGACCAGGTGATCTTTATTTAGAGATGTTAGTTGAGTAATAAATATTTGACCAGGTCAATGGGGAGTACTGCCTTGCTCCTCTCTGAAATAGTGCCACAGGATCTTTCACATCCACACAAGAATCACAAGGGGAAATTTTCCTGTCACGCCCACCATGGGAATTGTAGCGGGTGGGGTGCGGGTCATGCAAAGGTCCGTTGACCTCAGGCGGGATTTTCCGGTTTTGGGGTGAGTGTGGCCGGAAAATTCCACCCTCAGAGTCAGAGTAATACAGTGCAGAAAAGGCCTTCAGCCCATCAAATCTGCACTAATAATAATTAACACTAAAGGTGCGCTCATCCCATTTTCCTGCATTTGTCCCATATCTTTGAATATTAAGATATTTCAAGTGCTCATCAAATATTTTTTAAAGGTTGTAAGGTTTCCGGCCTCCACTACCTTCCCAGGCAGTGCATTCCAGATTCTCACCACCCTCTGAGTGAAAATTATTTTCTCAAAATCCACTCTGAATCTCCTGCCCCTTACCTAAAACTTGCCCCCTCGTGGTTGACCCCTCAATCAAGGGGAACAGCTGCTCCCTACTCAGTCTGTCCATAAAACTCATAATCTTATACACCTCAATCATATCACCTCCACTCAGCCTTCTCTGCTCTAAAGAAAACAATCCAAGCCTATCCAGTCTCTCCTTATTACTCACATGCTCCATCCCAGGCAACATCCTGGTGAACCTCCTCTGTACCATCTCTATTGCTACCACATCCTTCCTATAGTGGGTAGATTCTGGATTGACACTTGCTCAGAATCTTCTAATCCAAAAGTGAGAGTGCTACCACTGAGTCATCCTTAGTATTATCATTTCATTCATTTTGGCTCTTGTTAATGCAAGGCTAATGGGCCTGTTGTTACCTGGATTAGAATAGTCCCCAATTTTAAACAAAGGCACTGCAATTCCTGTTCTACGGATTTTCCCCAGACAGCTAATAAACAAGCCAATGCTTCCTTTAGTTCTCTGGGCGTAGCCCAGGGGATTTATAAATCTTCAGCCATTTTATTTAACTAAATATCACCACCTCACCAATTTCAAAATATTCTATGATGTTTGTTGTTTGCTATTTGAAGAGCAAAATATTACTCTTCACCAAATTAGTTCACTACTGTCAATTCATCTTCAATAATTGCAACATCTTTAAAGACTTTACCGTCCTGACAAACCACTCTATTAGAATCAAAGGCCGGAATTTTACCATCCCGCCCACCACGGGAGATTGGAGTGGACGAGAGGTGGTCAATGGAATGGTCCGTTGACCTCAAGACGGGATTTATAGTTTTGCAGTGAGCAAAGCCGTAAAGTCCCGCCCATAGAATCACACAGCACAGATGGACGGCACGGTAGCACAGTGGTTAGCACTGCTGCTTCACAGCTCCAGGGACCTGGGTTCGATTGCCGGCTTGGATTACTGTCTGTGTGGAGTTTGCACATTCTCCTCGAGTCTGCGTGGGTTTCCTCCGGGTGCTTCGGTTTCCTCCCACACTCCAAAGATGTGCGGGTTAGGTTGATTGACCATGCTAAAATTGCCCCTTAGTGTCCTGAGATGCGTAGATTAGAGGGATTAGCGGGTAAAATATGTAGGGATATGGAGGTAGGGCCTGGGATTGTGGTCAGTGCAGACTCGATGGGCCAAATGGCCTCTTTCTGCACCGTAGGATTTCTATGATTCTAAGATGGTGACCATTTGGCCCATTCAGCCTATGTCTGTTCTTTGAAAGAGCTAGTCAACTAACCCCACCTTTGTTCGCCTTTCCCCACAACCCTGCAATTTGTTTTTTTTTTAAGTACGGCATGCATCCAATTCTCTACCGAAAGTCACTGTTAAATCTGCTTTCACCAACCTTTCAGGCAAACCTTTCCGGATCACAACAGCCTGGTGTGTAAAAGAGATTCCCCTCATTTCCACCCAGGATTTTTCACCATTTATCTAAAATTATCTAAATGTGACGGGAATCAACACGGGTGGGTCTGTAAAATTTGGAAAGCAGCTAAAAGTGTGTTGACTTTTGGAAAATCCCTCCCAGCGTCCATGGTAATTTATTTTCCAAGCAGTTAAAACAGTTTCCTCTTATTTACCGAATAAAACACCTCATAATTTTGAACACCTTTATCAAATCTCCCCTTATCTTTTTTGGCTCTAAGGAGAACAATCCCAGCTTCTCCAGTCTCCACATATAATTGAAACCCCTCATATCTGATACCAGCTACGTTATGTATATTAATAATATGAAATTGAAAATACAGATACACTCTCTCAAAATGGCAGCCTTGAGACCGGGCGGGACTTTGGATTTTGTCAGACTTCGGATCGGGCGCTCTGAACAGTGGACAGCTTGGGCCCAGCCAGGTGGGTCAAGGGTTGCTTGGAGAGTGGCATGCAAGCAACTAAGGGAATAACAAGTCTGGCACCATGCAGCGCCAAACCAAATTATCAGGATAGGTTAATTTCAAGAGAGTAAAATATAAAAAATATGCACCCTAAAAATGACTGGTTTTTAGACAGCTGGTTCTGAGAGGGATCTGTAAGTTCAATTCTTCTGCTCAGTCACTTCTGTTAGATAACTCTCCAGTGTTCTTTCCACAGCCATAACATTTTTATTAACCAAGCTGAAAATTTTTTCATGTACAAACCTTTCAGATCTTTTAATTGTAAGGTGATATCTGGAACAGGGACAAGGTCATACGTACAGAACAGTAAATTTAACATCTGTTGCAGGGGAAGTCTTTGAAATAGTCACAAGAGGTTTAGTGTGCAAACACATGTTGTATAAAAAGGCAAGTTCTACAAGAGCAGCAGTATTAAAATATAAAAAATGAGAAGTAGCTACTTTGGCTTTTCGAGTCTGCTGCACCATTCAATAAGATCATGGTTGATCTGATTGAGGCTTGATGAAGTTATGGTAACCCTTTATAAATCACTAGTTAGACCTCAGCTGGAATGTTGTGTCCAAGTCTGGGCACCATCCTTTCTCGTATGTCCTTTAAGGCGAAGATATTCACAATCTGGGGTGTTTGGTTGGGTTCCACTGGGTAGGTAGGTGACTACTAAGGCCAAACTGAAGAATCTTCTGCAAATAGGACAGGATACCTCAGATGATTGAGTTGTTGGCTGGGGATTTCCTCTCCCCATATTTTCTCTCTCCCTCTGATATGTGCTTGCTTTTGAAGGAGGCCACACCATTTTTTTATTCTGGTGCAGCAATCCTGGATAAGCTTCTTTCAAGACTTGAATTCGATATCAAAACTCCTAAGTGAAGCCTTCAGAGTGTCTTTGTAGCGCTTCATGTGACTGCCAAGAGACCAAACACCAGGATCAAATTCTCTATAGAAGATTTGCTTTGGTAAACAAGTATCAGGCATTCTGACCACATGACCAGCCCATCTCAGTTGTGACTGTCTTAATATGGTGTGGATGCTTGGCATGCCAGCTTGTGTGAGTACTTCAGTGTCTGGTATTTTGTCCTGCCATCTGGTCTTCAAAAGCTCCCGAAGGCAGTTCAAAATGAAAGTGTTTGAGCTTCTTGGCGTGACTGGTACACAGTCAGAGTGGGCAGGACTATTGCTTTGTAGACTTGCAATTTGAAAGTTAAACTTACTCGCTTTGATCCCAGACTGGTGTTTGAAGTCTGTCAAAAGCTACACTTGTTTTGACAATTTTTGCATGTGTTGTCATCAATATAGACAGCTTGAGAGTGTGTACTGGCAAGCTAAGTGAACTTATCCACTGCTGACAGATTCTGGTTATGGACTGAAAACTTGGGCTCGAGATAGAGCTTTCCTGGAGCAGGCTGGTACATTATTTCTGTTTTCTTCATGTTGACCTGAAGTTATCACATGCATTGAAGAACAAATTTAGCTTTGAAATCGTGAAGTATTTCCTTGGTTTCTGCCTGTGGTTGCCACAGAATGAGCAGCTTCCCTGCAATATTTGATTTCCATGCTAGGGTGACCAAAGTGGAAGGCACCAGAGAGCATGGTGGAGAAAAACATGCTGAAATGGTTTGATGCTAGCACACAGCCATGTTTAACCGCAATAATGACTGGGAGTGGATCAAAAGAGTCACCATCACCCAAGGCATGTGCAAGCATGCTTTCATGAATTGTCAAACCATTATGATAAATTTCTCAGGGCAGCCAAATTTCTCCATTCTCTTCCTAAAGTCCTCATGGCTGACAGTGTCAAAGGCCTCAATCAAGTCAACAAATGTGATGTAGAGATCCATGTTCTGATCTTAGCATTTCTCCTGGAGCTGTCTAACCGCAAACACCATATCATTGGTCCCTTTACCTATTCTGAAACTGGCAGTAGATTCATGTTGAGACGTTGAAGGGTCATAGTGAAGATTATACCAGCAACGGAGAGGAGAGAGATTCCTCTATGATCGTCACAAAATTGACGAGTTCCTTCTTGCTTGTACAATGGAGGTATCTTTGTATTCTTGCGGGATGGTTCCTTGCTCCCACAGAGACAGAAAGAATTCAGTGAGCTTCTTTACCAGGCACTGACCTCCAGCCTTGTAGACCTCAACTGGATCAGTACACTGGGAGCTTTGCCACTGGACAGGAGTCTGATTGTCTTCACAGGGGGCGATTTTACAATTTTGATTCTAAGTGCTGAATCTGGGCGTGATTCCAGTCTGACTTGGAAACCTGTTCTCAGGCGCCTCCATACTCACTGGGCCTGATTTTACCATTTTCATTCTAAGTGCTGAGTCTGGGCGCAATCTGGACTTCGAAATCTGCTTTCAGGCACCCCCATACACACAGCCTGAAAAAAAAAATCGCGGGTCCCATTCGCACTGTGGGCGGGGCTTAGCATGCCCGAAACGATCGGAGCTCTGAACTGCGCATGCGCATTTAGAAAAAAAATTGAAAAAGCGCACCCGTGTCAGATCGCTCCCGGGCCAGAGAAAGCGGCCTGGGAGCGAAAAGTGGGAGCGATGGCCCCCACAGACATCACTGTCCCCCTTATCCACCCACCCCCCGCTACCCAGACCGATCGCGATTCCCTGTCCCCCTCCCCCCACCGATCGCCCGCAGAGTGGCAGCGGACCCCCCTGCCCCCTCCCAGAGATCAATCTGTTCCCCCCCCAACCAGTGAGTGATCAGGCCTCCCCCCGCCCCCAACAGAGATACATCTTACCTGCCTCCCTCCTCCCCCACCCCCAGAGAATGATCTGGCCTCACTCTCCCCCCCTCCCAAGAGGAACACCTGACCCGCCTCCTCCTCCCTCCCCCCCCCCAACCAGACAAAGATCAGCCTTCCCCCCACCACCACCAGGCAATGATTGGCCCTCCCATCCCCTCCCCACCGTCACCAGACAACGATAGCCCCCCCCTAGAGAATGATCTGGCCTCACTCCCTCCCCCCCCCCCCCTGCCCCAGCAGACAACGATCTGACCCGCCTCCCTACACCCCCCCCACCACCGAGCTGAGTCAGAGAGCCGTTGAAAGCACTGAACTCAGCTCTTCAGCAGCTGGAGCGCCCGATTCAGACTTTTATTCAGCATGTTCATTTCGGCGCGATTCCGGATCGGCGAACGTGGTGGTAAAGGGGGAAATGCTGATAAAGTTGGGCGGGCAGTTCATTAATTCAATTTAAATGCATGCAAATGCATTTAAATCGCCGTTGCGCCCGTTTTGGGTGCGAATCGGATCGCGGCCATTCCCGGGTCTCAGTAAAGTGGCCATCTGCGCGGATCGTGTTAATGGCCTCGCACCCGACTTGACCACGTTTTTGAGCCTGTTCCTACGCAATGGTAAAATAGGGCCCACTTAGTCTGAAAAAAAAATTGCGAGTCTGAATTGCGCTGTGGGCGGGGCTTATTGCGCCTGAAACGCTGCTGCTCCGATCGGAGCTTTGAACTGCGCATGTGCCATGAAAAAAAAATTGAAAAACGCTCCCCTGTCACAGCGCTCCTGGGCCACAAAAAAACGGATAAAGCGGCCCGGGATCAATGGCCCCCACAGACATCGCCCCGCTCTCACAACATAACTGTCCCCTTTATCCACCCACTAGCACCCCCCCCTACTACCCAGCCCAATCGTGACCCCCCGCCCTACTTACCCCCCACCGATCGTCTGCAGAGTGGCAGCGGACCACCCCTCCCCCCACCAAAGATCCATCTGGCCTCCCTCTCCACCAGAGAATGATCTGGCCCTCCCTCCTCCCCCCCCCCCCCCCCACTAGAGAACGATCTGGCCCTCCCTGCCCCCCCCCCCGACCAGAGAACCATCTGGCTTCCCTCCCCCCACCAGCGAATGATCTGACCTCCCTCCTCCTCCCCCCACACCCGAGAATGCTCTTGCCCGCTTCTCTCCCTCCCCCACCACCAATCTGGAAACTCTGAACTTATCTCTTCAGAAGCTGCAGCCCCCGAAACAGACCTTTGCCGAGCATTTCTGTTTCTCGCCGAATCTGGGCGGGTGAACGCAATGGTAAAGGGGGAAATGCAGGTAAGATTGGGCGTCCATCTCATTAAGTCAATTTAAATGCATGCAAATGCATGGTTTAACAGACAGATTTCAGAGCATTCAAGCATATCTTTCAGTCTTTGTGGTCAATTTGACTAAAGTTGCTTTCTGATTCAGCCGATTATCTTGCATCTCTCAGAGCTTGCATTAGACAGTACTCCGGGTGTTTCGGTAGGTATTGAGCTTGGATAATGCTGAACTGTCATTGGTATAAACCCTGGACATGTTTCTCCTCCAGCAGTTTCTGGATTGTTTTTCACCCAACCACTGAATTTTGTTGCTCACAAGAAGAAAAGCTAAGGACCTCTGCAGCAGTGGAGTTCACTATATCCCTGAAGGTCACCCCATCATCTTCAATGCAGTGAGTGTCCATGCTTACGGTGCCTCTCAATTTCTCTGAGTGTGATTCCTTCATGATTGCCTGTTTGAGCCTTGAGACATCGAGGCATTTCTGGGACTCTCAGGCCCTGGGGCATAAAGAGGATTGATCCTAATATTTTACTGATGGTAGTCAGTCCAGCAGTCTGTGCCATGAACATCCATGCCCTCTGCATAGTGATGACATGGTCATTAGATGCCAATGTATAAAGCGAGATGGGGACTTGCATCCAAGACATCTTGTTGCAATTAGGGAGGCAGAAAATTGCATTGGTGATAAAGAGTTCATCTTCAGCAAGAGCAGAACGTTGTTGTTACAACTGTCAACTTTTTTTCTTCTGATCATCCTTCCCCATGCCTGATGATCTGCACCAACCCTTGTGTTGAAGTAACCAAAATAATCAGCTTGTCTGCCTTTGGCACAGTAGCAATCAACAAATGGAAGTTATTATAGAATTTATCCTTGACTTCATCAGGATTGGTCATTGTGGCGGATGAGTGTTGCTCGCCTGTTGCAGTACATGGTGCAGTTTAAGCACCATCAGGCGATCCGTAACAACCTTGGGAAGACAAATCAACTTACTGATGAGATGGTTCATGACAGCAAAGTTTACATCAGCTTCATCATTCATCTTTCCCATGGCCATGCAAATAGAATATGCAACCTCTTCCAATTTCTTTAAGCTGAGGGCAGCAGTCTGGATGTTGTACCTAGTCAGCTATGTATCAACAGGAACAGTTCTTGTCTCAGGTCTGTTGGCTGTGGTGTTATCCATGGGTGTCCATCCGTCCCACGTGCCATTGGTGACCGGTGTCACTTTTACTTTCTTATCTTAGATTGATTTCTGACCACATTAATAGGTTCCTGTTAGCTGTGGCCTCCTGACCAAGGAGGTGAAGCAAACAATATTTAAGGCAACTTTTCTCGCCCCTTCCTCATACTAGGAAGGTGAGATTCCCACTGTCCCCCATTAAAATCCAGCTCAGGGTCACCAATCTAGCTACAACATGGGGAAGGCACAGGTTACATTTGGACCACACACCCTGAACAGCCATTTGCTAATTTTAAGTGCAGAGAAAATCTTATTTATTCTATTTTGTGCCATTACCACACACAAACAAACAACAGAACCCAGAAAACTGCCTTACCAGAATCTAAACTATACCAGAATAAATTAAAAAGGCTAATGGAATGTTAGACTTTATCCCAAGAGGGCTGGAACACAAAAGATGGAAAGGTTATATTAGAGTTGTATGGAGCACTAGTTAGAGCCCACTTAGAGTACTCATTCCAGTTCAGGGCACTGCACCTCAGAAAGGGTATATCTGCCCTGGAGGAGGTCAGTGCTGAGGCTTACAGGGGTTAATTTATGGGAATGAGTTACACAAACTAGGTTGTATCCTCTTGAGTAAAGAAGATTAAGAGACAATGTAATCGAGGTGTTCAAGGTGATGAAAGGAGTTGATTGGCCATTTCCCCCTGATGGGGGAGTCCAGGATGGTTGGCGGGGGGGGGGGGGGGACATAACATGTTGGAGTGAGGACTTCACACAAAGGGTAGGTAGGGAAAATCTAGAACTCACTCACCTGTAATGTTATGAGTTTGATCAATTGAAAATTCACACATTGAGATCAACAGATTTTTGTTGTCTGTTGAGCATATTAAGGGATATGATGCAAATTGAATGGAATTGAGGTACAATTCAGCCATGGTCTAATTGAATGGTAGAACAGGTTTGAGGGGCTGAATGGCCGACTCCAGTTCCTATGTAGAACATTGTTTTAATGGCCTTCCCTTCATCAACGGGACAAAGTCAAACAAGATTTGCCTGTTCATCCATCATGTCGCGCAGTTTGCTTCACTTTTTGCAACTTGAGCATTCCCATAACTGTTTGAACGGTCCCAGCGGGGAACGAAGTGTTTCAGCTTCATGGAGTTGTTACCAGCCTTCAAATCAGACCGGTTCAACAGCACTCCCAAAGTAACCGAAAGCACAAAGGCACTGCCACTCAGACCCTTTTGCAACAATGCACCTTACCAGCAACAGGGACGGCGCCTCGGGTATGAATCTCCTTCAGAAAATCCAGACATGTATCTGAGAAAGGAATCATTTGCTCAGCTCCCATCCGATTTCCCGCACCACATCACTCTGCCACTAATCAGGCATCGGTCAGTCAGACAATTCTCCTCTAGAATGTCTATTTCGCTTTTCTTAGTGTTAAAACATTTTAATAAGTGTAGTTTAACAAGCTTCTCTCCCTTCCCCGCCCCCTTCCTTCCTTTTCTTGGCAGCAGACGGAAACCAGATGTCCCGATATTCCCCCCCCCCCCCCCACCACCCCCTTTTCATTTCACCCAAACAAAAACTCTTGTCGATTTCTGCTCCTCTGGACGAGGCTGCGAGGAGCCCAGTTGCTGCTGCTGTTCTTGGCTGTTCACTGAGTGAAGGAACAAGCAGCAAAAGACTGGCTTGAAATGTTCCAACTGCACACCGCCCTGAACACAAAACCACCTATTCACGATCGCAGCCTCTCAGCAACTGCACATTTCAAAAGATATTGGAAACCGTATCCACACTGAAATTGTGTGTCGACTTGCACTGACCCACTGCCAGGCTCCTACACCAGCACTCACTCAACTTTTCTTTCTCAGTTTGTTCCTTTTTTGTTTCAAACTTTCTAGGACCTGTTGGGGTTTGGGGGGAGGGGGGAATCCCTTCATTCAAATACAGCTGGACCTGAAAGCATTTTTATATAACTTCAGGACAGATGCGTTGCCAAGGTGACCAGGCGCCAGATGTAAATAGGCGCAGGAACCTCTCGCCAGGAGGTGAATTTGTCAGAAGAATTAACAAAAAAACTTATTAAAAAATTCCATGGTCCGGGAAAAATGAGAAGACTGTGGAAATCACTCGGAAAGCAGTCAAATTTAGTGGAATGCATTGCAAAACAAGAATGCAAATTATCTGGGTAAACTTCCAAAGGTCTGGCATCTTTGAGAAGTATTTCATCCCTTCCCAAGTCAACATCAAGTTAAATGAGGAATAAAATGTCAATAAATAATAAGAAATAAACCAAATGACTGGTCAGTGTTTGTTGTCAGCTATCAGGTGCCACGCGAGGGAAAGAGTTCACACAGAGAAGGGGCAAAGCTAAAAAAAAACCACTGCTGCTCCCAGCCATCACCAACATTGGGCATCCATCCGGGCATGGATTTTCCACTCCCGGTGTGGCCTAGAATAGAGATGGGTGGGCTCTAAGAAAAGTACCACTGGCTGGTGTGCAGGTTCCCCTTTTATTTGTTCATGAGATATGAGCATTGCTGGCTCGAATCACAGAATCCCTACAGTGCAGAAGGAGGTCATTCGGCCCATTGAGTCTGTACCGACCACAATCCCACCCAGGCCCTATTCCCATAACCCCACACATTTACCCTGCTAATCCCCCTTGACACTAGGGTCAATTTAACATGGCCAATCAACCTAACCCGCACATCTTTGGAGTGTGGGAGGAATCCAGAGCACCCAGAGGAAACCCATGCAGACACAGGGAGAATGTGCAAACTCCACACAGACAGTGACCCGAGGCCGGAATTGAATCTGGGCCCCTGGTGCTATGAGGCAGCAGTGCTAACCACTGTGCCACCATGCCGCCCACGAGGCCAGTACTTATTGGCCATTCCTAATTGCCCTTGAGAAGGTGGTGGCAGAGGCAGGTTTACAATGAAACACACCATGCTTAGGCACAGGGCCTCAATCAGTGGGGGGAGGGGCACATTGGCACACTGGACATCCAATCAGAGGCTGATTACTCTGCATTTGCTGATAGGCTCAACAAATACAAATAAGCCTATCAGCAGCAAATGCAGAGTGAAATCAGACTCTGAAGGGTGAGTCTGAAAGAGTGGGAAAACTGGTAACGAACTGTACAACCGGTTAACTTGAGGCACATGTGCAAGACCACAAACAGAGGCAAGGAAGAGGGTGCTGAGGTTTGCAAAAGCCACGAGGAGCCGAGCAGGTGAGCAAGTTTATGCCAAGCACCAGCAGCAACGGACCCAGGCCACTAAAAGCGAGGCCCAAGGTGCCGAATCAAACCACCAGGTCTGCCACCGAACAGGCAAAGCGAGCAGGTTTACGTTGGGCATTGGCACACGCGGACCCAGGCCTGCAACAGCAACAAAAGGCACATGTGGAGCAGCGGCCCGAATCAAGCCTTCGCCATGAGGAGATGATGAGCAAGGCAGGAGGCTGCCTTGAAGACCCCAGGTGCGTGAAGTGAGTGAGATTGTTAGAATGGGAGATTGTGAGGGGTTGGGAAAGCCTCTGAGAGGATGAGGGTGGGGGGTGAAGAGTGTGAGGGTGTGGGGGGGAGGAGAGTGTGTGAGGGGGTTAGCCAGGATTGCAGACTTGCAGGAAGGGAGTGTGTGAGGGCTGGGTTGCATTATGGAGGGAGGGAGAGTTTGTGAGGGGGAAATGGGTGGGAGGAGAGTAGAGTGAGTGTTATCTGATATCCAGAATCACAACTTCAGAGTTAAAACATCAATCCAATTTTTGCAGAGCTTGAATTGAAGTTGATAAAAATGTGGGATTGACTGTGCAAATGCCTGCTCTTGCAGACACTTCATTAGCTGTCTAAACCAAGATTAGTCTCTTCAGTAATGTGAAGCAACACTGTCAATCTGGCAGTCAAAAACACTGAAAATTGAAGGTGAGGCAAGAGGACAAAGCCAGGTAAAAAGACAGTTTGTCATTTTACAAGTTCAATGTATTGAACAGTGCACGAACATTCATTTTCATCCTGAAGTATGGCTGAATTATCTGATGATTTACACTTGCTGGTTTCCAGAGATATTGCATTGCCTGAAAAAATAGAAGTGGATTCTGAAGTGACAACAGGACTACAAAGATAGTGTTGATTCTTCTCTTGAAGTGAAGGAAGAAACCTACCCTGAAGACATTGCCTCATGGCCAAAATCTGTTCCACGGGTATGATAGAATATTTTGTACTAAATAAACAAGAAAATATAGATAAGATGGAAAATTTGAGAAAAGAGTTTGAGGTTTGGGGCCAAAAGCAGGTGAGAAACCTTCATAAGTCTATTTTCTGAGGATGATGGAAATTAGAAATTGGTTGATTTTTTTTTAGAAACATATAAAGCAGTCTACTGTTATGTTTGCAAATTATTCCCTGGCCCTCGTGAAGGGAAACAAGCATTCGTCGATGGATACTGTAACAGGAGAAATGTTGGAAGAGATATTGCTGATCACGAAGCTCCCAAAATTCATATTAAAGCTATGTGTGCGTTCATTCAAAGATGTTCATTATCTGGAAGAATAGATTCTGTGTTATCGTCTCAATTTGAAAAGGAGTGTCCTTATTGGAGGAAAGTGCGACATGTGTTGCCACAGTCAAACCAGTGTCTTTGGGACTACCTCTAAGAGGATATGATGAGTCATCATTGTCAACTCAAAGAGGTAAATTTTTAGTCTGCCTACCGGGCATCTTGGCACTGCATCGAGCAGTGCCAAGGGGGTAGGGCTAGATGGGAGCGGAGCTTATTGAGGTGGGGCCTACTGGGGGCCAATTGTTGGGGGTCCCGCTGCCATTCTGCACAGGGATTGGTGACAGAGGGAGGGAAGGGTGTGATCGGGACTGGACACCCAGGTAAAGGGTGAGAGTCGAGGCTTCCAGGGGGGAGGTCAGGGTGATCGGGGCTGGCCGGGCATGGCGAGAGGGGGGACATCGGGGCTTTACCAGAAAAGTCCAGGGGCCAGCAATCAGGGGGGTGGAGAATCGGCAAAGGCAGCGATGAGGGATCACAGGGCTGACCAGCAATCGGAAGGCTGGCAATGCGGGGCCACTGCGCATGCGCCGATCTCTACTCTGATGGATCGGTGCATGCACAGTGGCCCGCTCAGCACTATGCTGCCAGTCTCTTGGGTGGGAATAGGCCCCGCCCCGTGATTTTCAGAGTGAATCATGCTAAGGCGCTCTGTGATGCAGGGCCCCATGAACTGTAAACCTGCCTCTAGGTGGTGGTGAGCTGCCTACTTGAACTGCTGCTGTCCATGTTGTGTAGATGCACCCACAGTGCTGTTAGGAAAGGAGTTCCAGGATTTTGACCCAGCAACAGTGAAGGAATGACGATATAGTTCCAAGTCAGGATGGTGTGTGGCTTGGGTGGGGGGAATTTGCAGTTGGTGATGTTGCCATGCATCGGCTGCCTTTGTCATTCCAGGTGGTAGAGGCACAGGTTCGGAAAATATTTTTAAATTTATTTTTAAAGTTATCTCATTATGCATATAGGAGTTTGACAATGTAAGATTTTCAGCTTACGGGGCATAATGTTTCAATGTCTTTTTCTGATGAGAAAGGTCCTACAGAACCTAACTATAGATTTTACATTGGTTATAATGGGAAAATTTGATTCATTTAACATTGTTTCATTTGAAGTTGCTCTTTTCAGGAATGTAAATACAACACTAAGTGAGGACTTTATGTACCATACAAGTTTTGTCTGGAAAACTAAGAGGAGATATAGAAGTCTCTAAAACTGTGAAGTAGTTCACTGGAAAGGTGTAGCAAAACTCTTTCTACTGAGCCACCACAGGTCAAATAAAGAACAGAAAACAGTGCAAGTGTGGGTCTCGCTGCCACATGGTATGAATGAAGCACAGGATATTGAGGCATTTGAGGGTGACTTGATGCATACATGGGAGAGAAGGGAATTACAGTGGGAGTATAAACACCAGCATTGACCAGCTGGGCCTAATGGCCTGTTTCTGCGCTATAGATTCAATGTAATTCTACAGTAGGAAGATGCTGCACAACTTGCAAGAACAGCTGCAAAAAAAGGCACAGCATTTTAAGTCAACACAAAAGAACCACTATCATGCTAGTTGCAGCGGCATGGTGGCACAGTGGTTAGCACTGCTGCCTCACAGCGCCAGAAGCCCGGGTTCGATTCCCAGCTTGGGTCACAGTCTGTGTGGAATCTGCACGTTCTCCCCGTGTCTGCGTGGGTTTCCTCCGGGTGCTCCGGTTTCCTCCCACACTCCAAAGGTGTGTGGGTTAGGTAGATTGGCCACGCTAAATTGCCCCTTAGTGTTGGGGGGGGGATTGTGGTCAGTGTCCCTTCATTCTAGACTTCTTAATCACTGGAACTGGCCAGTTTCTGTTTACGGTATCCCATAATTTCAGACACTTTTATCAAATGACCTCATAATCTCCTTAGTTCTAATGAAAACAGCTCCTATTTTCCAGTTTTCCTTTTATTTGGAAACATCTTGGTGAATCACTGGCTTTGTAACTTTAAGAATCGAGTATTTGTCTTGACACAAAGGTGATCTCATATCTAACTTCTTGCCACATATACCTGTAGGGACCAAATGCAGGAGTGTCCCCATTAAGCAAGCTTGCCCCAGGACTCACTGCAGAGGGCAAACCATGACTAATCCAAAGACGGGGAATGATAAAACTAACATATTAATCTTCTTTCTACTCTCTCTTGACTAAACATCGTTTTTGTATTGTGAAACCCAAAGCTCTAAAGTACTTAGTAAGACCAGTAACTTACTAAGGTTTTAAATAGATTCACCATTACATCAAAGCTTTTATATTCTATACCTATACCCAATGGGGGCAATTCTCCCCAAAAATTCGAATTCACATGAAAACTGGAGTAACTCCCACTAGTCTTTTTAATGTGATTTCCAGAATGAACCTCCCACACTCTGAGTACGGCAGAGTGCCCTAGCATGATTCACTCTGAAAACCAGGGGGTGGGGCTTATTCCAACTGAGAGGCCGGCAGCATAGCGTTGAGTGAGCCACTGCGCATGTGCTGATCTGTCAGAACGGAGATTGCCGCATAAATAGTGGCCCCACACTGCCGGCCTCCCGATCGCTGGGCAGCCCCACAACCCTATATCGCTGCCCTTGCCGACTCCCCCACCCCCCAATCACTGGTCTCCCGGGCCTCCCCGGGCAAGCCCCAATGCCCCCGCTCCCCCACCCCTGGCCAGCTCCGATCGCCCCAAAACCCCTGGCAGCCCCGCCCCCCCCCCTCAACCGGGATGGCCAGCCCCAATCAACCCCTTCACTCCCTCTGTCTATGATCCCTGTGCAGAGTGGCAGCATGATCCCCTCCCCCACCGATGCCCAGTGGGCAGTGCCAAAAAGCCTGCTGGGCATTGCCACTTTGCCCCTTGGGCAGTGTCAGGGGGCCAGGCTGGAACTGCCCATGGAGCACCCCCCCTTACCCCTGACCTTCTCGGGGGGCCTCCATGTCCTCTGTTGCCTCCAGCAGGGTCAGCTGCCTGTTCCCCATTAGCGAGGAGCAAGAGAAAACTCCGCTGGAAGGAACCACACCTGGCTGTGGGGGGAGATGCTAGCGGGCCTGGAGACCTCAGTCCTGGGCCCGCCAATGAAATGGTAATGAGAATTTCAATATTTAAGTCAGCTCCACACCGAATTCCAGTGTGGATTACTCCAAAAATCTCAGACAGAGATGCGCAGAGGCCGTGGCACCCAGTGGGTAGCCCGCTAAGTGGCCTCCGCTGATGTCTCCTGGCCCATTGAGCTGCTAGAGCAGTGCAGCAGGCTGGGAGAATCGCCCCCAATATTTCTATGTCCCAATTCTGTTCATGCTTTGTGAGCCTGAACCCTACCTCTGTTCTACCATGTCACCTATTCAAACTATAAATTTTGGTTTTTTTTTACCAAAGTGTATGGCCTCAGACTTTCTGACATTGAATTCCATTTGCCACCTTTAGGTCATTTCCACCATTTTATCAATCTTAGAATTTCTTCTGTTTCTCAGAATTATTTGATTGTTTCTTCAATTACAGTACGTCTGTAAAGTCAGACAATTTCTCCAGCCCCACCTACAATTAGTGGAAGGCTGGTTTTCCTTTTCCTTTAACCCATTGGGTGACAGAAAAGTGAGCCCATTGTGCTGGGCTTATGTGCTCACCCCAACCCAGGCTTTGAGCATTGCTTGGATCTGTCCACTTCCCCCTCCTTCCCCCCCTTCACCTGCTATCCTGCATGCTGCCAGACATGGCCACAGGACTGGGGGCACGGAGGGGGGCAGAACCACCAAGATCTGGTGCTACACTGCTGGTTGCCAGCAATGGGGCCTTCTGGCTGTTGCTGGGGAACAGAAGGCTTGGAGACCCCAAGATAATGTCTGAAGAGAAGATGAACATCTTAGTTTCTGAAATCTCCATCTTTGGGTTACTCCTGGTTTCTCTTCTACAGAGAGAACTGGGGCAAGCCTGCTTAATGGGGATACTCCTCATTTGGTCCCGACAGGTATATGTGGCAGAAAGTTAGAAATGAGATCAGTTTTTATCAGGACAAAGACTGGGAATATGTACAATGTAGGCCTCCTTAATCTCCATCTTGGGACCTCCAAGATAGGGATTTTGATAGAGTAATTCAGGAGATAGTTTCCACTGGCAGGAGGAGGGATGTTAGCCAGAAGACACAAATATCAAATCATTGGCAATATAGCCAGAGGGAAGATGAGGCAAATTTTATTTTATGCTGTAAGTTTTTGTGATCTGGAATGCTCCATCTGAAAGGGTAGCAGAAGTCTCATCAACAGTAACTTTCAAAAGGGGATTGGATGTACATCTAAAAAAATGTAAAGGGCTATAGGAAAAGAGCAAAGGTAGTGGGACTTGGAACTGCTCTTTCAAAGATCCGGCAATGGCACGATGGGCCAAATGGCCTCCTTTTAATGCGATATGATTTTAGTATCTTTTGAGCAATGATGGAAAGTGTCTTTGGAACAACCCCACCCCATGGTTTGCTCTTGAGTGTTCCCTAGGCAGAAGAAAAATGAAAGTCATCTCTCTTCTCAGTTCACACATGAAGAATGACCCTTCGAAGGGCTACCAACTAGAACTGCAAACAAGCAAGACTTCGCACCTTGACAGAGGAGGGCCAGAAGGGGGAGAAGGAAAAAGATTGGAGGGGAGGGCAGGAACTGCTTTACTCACAGATCTCCACCTAATTGACATACTTTGTTTTAAATCGTCAAAAAATCTGAGAGAGTTAAAAGAGAAGTACAACTGTTGACAAGGCCAACTGCACTTGATACCAATCGGAAGGAAATGTACACATACACCCAGCAACCAGACCAGTTTAAGGACTCTCAACCTTGACTTACGATGAGGTTGGTCAATAATTGTTAATTATTCAAAAACACAAGCTTCCCAGCCAGCCTTGAAAAAATCTTTTGTTTCCCCAGCAAGCTTCCATCCCTGAGGAAACAAAACATTGCTTCAGGAAATGTCAGTTCACAGACAGAAGAACTGATTACTCTGTCCAAAAGACACTCGAGTGTAGTGTTCCTCTTACTAACAGGAAGCCAACTGTGAAACAACACATGGAGCATTATGTACAAGTATTTCACAAACTTCCAAGACACGTAAGAGGGACTTTTCTAGGTTGAGAATCAACCATTTGTGACAGTGAATATAAACTGTTGCCCTGTCGGTGAAGAGTGATCTAAAGGCCTAGGAATTTCAGGGCATTTCCAATCGGCAATTTCATTTCTAACAATGGGGCAGAGGACAGTTTTCCAAGCTCCCAAAATCCATGATTCCAAATTCTCTTCTCCTGTGCTTCTTGGCTCACACCAAGAGCCAGCCACTGAGTCCTGAGCTCGTTTATTTGCACACATTATAGTAAGATCCAGGGGTACTGCAGTTTCTTGCTTTTTACCCCCACAAGATGGTCAAGGATAACTTATAGCAAGATATAGAAGATGCCTTCAGAGAGAATTTTCTGAGCCCAAAGGGTTGGCACTTGGTACAATATGACTATCATAGAAACCTAACTGCGAATAAGCTCTGCCACTTCTCCCTGGCCCAGCCTACATTTGACTCCAGTCCAATACTACATAATTAGCTCTTAATATACCATGTGCTGTGATGAAGGGGCAATGTCATTAGTGTCGGAGAAGTGGTGGGTGAATCAGTGTAGCAGCAAGAAAATCAAAGTGGCGGAGAGGCCAGCACATTGATTGGACCATCTCAAAGTAGAGTTGATTGGAAAAGTGCAATGTGGTCATTCCATGCAATTTGCCCTGAGGTTTGTATAGAAGATTAAGGGGTGATCCAATTGAGGTGTTTAAGATGATTGAAGTAACTAAAAGCTGATAGAGAGAACCTATTTTTCTCTGGTGGGCAGTCCTGGACAAGGCAACATCATTCCCGGCTTGGGTCACTGTCTGTGTGGAGTTTGCACATTCTCCTCATGTCTGCGTGGGTTTCCTCGGGTGCTCCGGTTTCCTCCCACAGTTCAAAGATGTGTGGGTTAGGTTGATTGGCTATGCTAAAATTGCCTCTTAGTGTCCTGAGATGCGTAGGTTAGAGGGATTAGTGGGTAAATATGTAGGGCTATGGGGGTAGGGCCTGGGTGGGATTGTGGTCGGTGCAGACTCGATGGGCCAAATGGCCTCTTTCTGCACTGTAGGGTTTCTATGATTCTATGATCTCAAAATTTGAGTCATTCTGTGATGTCAGGAATGCTCTCCCTCAAAAGGCTGCTGAGGTTAAGTATCAAATGAAAATTTCAAGACTGAAATTAATAGATTTTTTTGTGGGCAAGGCTATTAAGGATTTTGTAACCAAAATGGGTAAATTGAGTTAAGGCACAGATCAATCACGATCTAAATGAATCGTGGCACAGATTTGAGGAGCCTTTTCTTGTTCCTGCAGTCCCAGATGTCAAGGTGCGTGTGTGTAGGGACAGAACACTGTGCCATGGGCAAGAGATATGATTCATAGCTTTGTCTCCAGCTGCCAATTTCATATTGATCTCTTGGTTATTGAAACTAATGGAGCAGATCGATGGAAATAGAAATCCATTATTTTATATTGATTGGGTAATCAGATTAAAAAGAAAGAAAGATCTGCCTTAATACAGCTCCTTTCATGAATTCAGGTCATCCCAAAGTGCTTTACAGTCAACGATGTACTGTTGAAGTTCAGACACTGTTGTAATGTTGGTAATTCACAAATGTAAGTGGTAGCATGGCCCCTTCAATGGGCAATCTTTTGCAGGCCATGTGACTGGGGCATAACCAATGGAGTGTGAGCATGCAAATCTAGGCGTATTAGGAATGAGGGTGCACATTCCCAGGGCTGAAAGACTGCAGTTGGAGTCAGGACGTTGTTGGGAATTGACCTGTATAGTTGTGCTGTTAAACCCTTTGTTGTATATAGTTCTTCTCAATCAATAATTCCATTAGTTTGTCACCTGCCACATCCAGTTGCTTCAAGTTATTACAATAAGCAAGCCCCAGGAATTAGTTAATAACCAGATTATTTGTTTGTGATATTGTTTGTGAGATAAATATTGGGAAGCATAGGGGATCTTCTTCCCTGTTTTTCAGAATAAAGCCATGAGATATAACATAGGAAAATGTGAAGATATGCACTTTGGGAAGAAGAATAAAGGAGCTGAATGTTATTTAAATGGAGAAAGACTGCAGAAAGCTGCAGCACAGAGGGATTTGGGGGAGTCCTTGTGCATAAATTACAAAAAAGCAAGCATGCAAGTTAATAGGGAAAGGGTAATAGGGAAAGCAAATGGAATGTTGGCCTTTATTTCAAAGGGAAGAGTATAAAAATATGGAAGTCCTGCTAAAACTATGTAAGGCACCAGGTAGACCACACCTGAAATACTGTGAACAGTTTGGTCCCCTTAACTAAGGAAAGAGATATTGGCATTGGAGGCAGTCCAGAGAAGATTGACTAGGTTGATCCCATGTATCGAGGGATTTTCTTATGAGGAGAGGTTGAGTAGGTTGGGTCTGAAGTCATTGGAGTTTAGAAGAATGAGAGACGACTGTATTAAGACACATAGGATTCTCAGGGGGTTTGACAGTGTAGATGAGAGGTTATTTCCCCTTGTGGGAAAGTCTAGGACCAGAGGGCATAATCTTGGAGTAAGGGGGTCACCCATTTACGACAGAGATGAGGAGGAATTTCTTCTCTCAGAAGGTAGTAAATCTGTGGAATTCTTTACCAGGCTGTGGAGACCGGATCGTTAAGTATATTCAAGGCTGAGATAGACAAGATTTTTAATCAGTAAGGGAATCGAGGTTTCTGGGGATAAGGTGGGAAAGTTGAGTTGAGGATTACCATATCAGATCAGTCATGATCTCACTGAATTGTGGAGCAGATTTGATGGACCGAAAAGTCTACTTCTGCTCCCATATCTGATGGTTATTGTTTTATGTTTATCTGAGAGAGTCGACCTGGCCTTGGTTTAAATCTCTTCCAAAAGGCAGTGGAGCATTCCATTGGAGCATCAGCCTGGGTTTAGTGTTCAGTTTGCTGGAATGGAACTTGAATCCATGAATGTCCCAGCAGCTGACAACCTCACCATCACTTATTCCTAGAGAGATAAATAACATTCTGAATAAAAAAACCTACTTTGTTCCCTGGACAGGATTAACTAATAGGTACAGGAGGTCTACAAAATATTGAGGGTACAGGATTGTTCCAGAATCTCCATGTGCAGTAAATTATTTCCTCTTATTGCCATGTGCTTCATCTTGTGCACGTTAGCAAGTGGCACAGTGGTTAGCACTGCTGCCTCATAGCGCCAGGGACTCTGGTTCGAGTCTCGGTTTGGTCACTGTATGGAGTTTGCACATTCTCCTCGTGTCTGCGTGGGTTTCCTCTGGGTGCTCTGGTTTCCTCCCACAGTCCGAAAGATGTGCTGGTTAGGAGCATTGGCTATGCTAAATTCTCCCTCAGTGTACCTGATCAGATGCCAGAGTGTGGCAACTAGGGGATTTTCACAGTAACTTCACTGCAGTGTTAATGTAAGCCTACTTGTGACTAATAAATAAACTTAAAACAAGCTGCTCAGCAATTTCCAGTCTTTGGCTCCACTGCCCAGATGCCCATGGGACATGATTCCTATTCTTTGATTCCCATGTGATTGCCAGTCCTTTCTACTAGACCAGCTCTTTGTCGTTCCTAGTACTTTTCTCTCAATCCCATTTATATTTGATTTGATTTATTATTGTCACATATATTGGAATACAGTGAAAAGTATTGTTTCTTGCATGCTATACAGACAAAAACATACCATTCATGGAGTACATTGGGGAGAAGGAAAGGAGAGGGTGCAGAATATAATGTTACAGTCACAGATTGGGTGTAGCGAAAGATCAGCTTAATGTATGATAGATCCATTCAAAAGTCTGATGGCAGCAGGGAAGAAGCTGTTCCTGAGTCAGTTGGTTGGTGATCTCGGACTTTTGTATCTTTTTCCTGACAGAAGAAGGTGGAAGAGAGAATGTCCGGGGTGCATGGGGTCCTTGATTGTGCTAGCTGCTTTTCCGAAGCAGCGGAAGCATAACAATTCAATGGATGGGAGGCTGGTTTGCCTTATGGTCTGGGCTACTTTCACAACCCTTTGTAGTTTTTGCGGTCTTGGTAGAAGGCAGGAACCATATGCAGCTGTGATACATAGAAAGGATGCTTTCTATGTTACATCTGTAAAAATTGGTGAAAGTCGTAAATTTCCTTAGCTTCCTGAGGACGTAGAGGTGTTGCACCCATTACACCCACCCACTTCAGCAAAAACAGTACCCTGCATTTATATAGTCAGATATCCCAAGCGATATCAGAGACAAAATTGGACACCCAGCTGTGTGAGAAGATATTAGGATGGGTGATAAAGTTTAGAGGTTGGTTTTAGGGAGTGACTTAAAGGAAGCTAGAGAGATAGAGAGGTGTGTGAAGGACATCCCAGAGCTTAGGGCAGCTCAAGGCACGGCCACCAATCATGGAGTGATGAAAATCAGAGATCTTGACAAGTCATAAGGCAGGAGAAAGTTACAGAAATTGGAATTGCGAGACCACAGAGGAACTTGAAAGCAAGGATATGAATTTTAAAATCAAGGCATTTCCAGCCAAAGAGCAAATCTAGGTCATGTGTGAGATTTGAATTGAATTTGTTTCTGACTAATTCTGGCTGACAGACTAATTGAGTGAAATGGAAGCAAGGTTGGGTGGATGTGATCAGTAAGTAATTTTAACCACATCCCAATTGCCTGGAATAGGGCAACTCGAAACCACAAACAACCAGTGCTAGCCCTGAAACTCTGACAAGATTCTACCAGCGTCCCGCCAAATCAGGAGGCAACAAGAACACTCCACAAAGTCCATGCCTGGTGCACTTTACCGTGAAAATGTTCACCAGAGATATAACACAACTGCACTGAAAGTTAATGGTTTTCGAAATACAGATGTAGGATCTGAAGCTGAACTCCCCCCTACCCCGCCCCCCAGCAGGGGAATATGCCTCCGCTGAAATCAGCTCCTCGTAGCAGCCTGTCAGATTTTGCTTAATAATGTCCAAGGAGGCCCCCTTTGGCTGTGTCTCCAATAACAGCAATATGTTTAGCTTACACTTGCCCATCACTGCTTAGACACGCACCATGTCTGCTGTGCCCAGCTCGCACGGATGTATTGTTCTTCCTAAGTTAATAGCTCAGAGTACAATAGTTGCCAAAGTAAAAAGCAACAATTAAGTTCGAGCAAATGCTCAATGAATTCATCCTGACTGAAACAAAGTCCAATTTTCAGGCAGCTTGCTGACTGGTGTAGCTGGGGAAATGATGCATGAGTTAACCAGTGAACAATCCCACTACAAGCTACCGGATGATAGATTCACTGTCAACAGGGTCGGGAATGAAACTTCAGGAAAAGGTTAAGTCGAACCACAAGGCTCTTGAAATGAAAACCAAAGAGGATATTTTTTAGCTGAAGTTCTTAAAGCAGATCTGTTCACAGCTGAAGGTTTCACATTCGAGCAGTTTAAAGAGCAGTAGACATAAAAGTGACAGATGTAATATATTTGCTCTTCTCCGGGGGTTCGAATCTAATTGCAGTTGAGATTAAAATTCCCATCCTCATGTTTAAATCACTCCACATAACATCCCCTACCGTACAACTCTCCAAGTTCTCTACATTCCAACTCTATGTATCCTTGATTCCCTTTGTCCCACCATTGGCTGTCGGCCACCGAAGCTCTAAGCTCTCAAGTTTCCTTCTTGAACTTTTCTGCCTCTCTCTCTTCCTTCAAGACTTTTCTCAAAACACACCTCTTCAACTAAATTCTTGTTCCCTCCTCTGACATCTCCTTCTTTGCGTCAATGTTTGACTCTTATTGCTCCTGTAAAGAGTCTTGCAACATTTTTCTATGCACTATATAAATGCAAGTTATTGTTTAATTCCATCCAGGACTTGATGTCTACTTTGTTGTTATTAAATTTTACCAAAGACTACCAACAGATGCATTTATTTTTGAGATGACCATTTAAAAAAATATTGCTTTTGGACTCCGAGGAAGACTATGTTGCTGCCTCCATAACATTCTGATTCTCCTCCCCAGAACTCATCTTCTCTAGATTATCAATCCAGACCTCTGGATATAAGACCACTGCATTACGATGCCCGGTTTGTAGATACTGCAAGTACTGTGTTAGCCTCCACAAAACTGAAGCTTCCAAGTTCACCCTCCATTCTAACCGGACAATAGTATATTTGTAACCCCCACACACAGAGAGCCCAATTTTACCATCAGGCTGCGCCCATTTTCGGGTGTGAAAACTTGGATGTGAGGCGAGTAGCGCGATCCGCGCCTGCCTGTGCCAGTTCCCCCTTTACCAAGGCCTGAAAATGGCCGCGATCAGGACCGCATCTGAAACAGGCACGACAGACATTTAAATGTATTTGCATGCATTTAAATTGGGCTGCACGCCCAACCTTACCAGCACTTCCCACTTTGCCACGGCATTTGTCCATCCAGAATCGGCACAAAACAGACATGCTCCACAAAAATCCAATTCGGGCACTCCAGTTACCGCTGCCACTCTGCCTGAGATCAGTGAGGGGGAAGGGAGGTCCGCTGCCACTCTGCCTGAGATTGGTGGGGGGGGGGCCCACGATTGGTCTGGGTGGTGGAGCGGCGGGGGGGATAAGGGGGTCAGTAATGTTGTGGGGGTGGGGCAATGTCTGTGGGGGCCAGGGGGGCATTATCTGGCCCGGGAGCGATGTGGCAGGGGAGCTGCATTCTATCTTTTTTTTTCTGTGCACGCACAGTTGGAGGCGCCAATCACAGCTGCAGGATCTGGGGCATGTTAAGTCCCGCCCAACGGCTTGGGCAGCACAATTCGGAATTGCTGATATTTTTTCAGGCAGAATGCATATGGGGGCGCGCCTGAGAACAGGTCTAAAAGTCGGATCTGAAACACTCCCAGTTTCAAGTCCACCCAGCACTTAGAATCAAAATGGTAAAATAGGGCCCAGAGTCAGTGGTTTATGGTTTGGCGATCATTCTTTCCATCTCTCTTCATGTAGCACCCTCATTGTGTGAGGGCTGCTGGTCGTGGTTTATGCCCTGATATCACTATGGAGCAAGATAGGGATGTCAGCCTCAAGAATACTTCAGCCTGTGCAGTGCTTGAACCCAATGCTTAGTTTTAATTAGCACCAAACTAAAGACAACTGAACTACCTGCAACCCCAGCGACCATTATCTTTCTACATCTCTGATTATGCACCTTGAAACATCACAGCAATCAGATGGAGAGGTGGAATAGAGTCATAGAGGTTTACAGCATGGAAACAGGCCCTTCGGCCCAACTTATCCATGCCGCCCTTTTTTTTAAACCCCGAAGCGAGTCCCAATTATCCGCATTTGGCTCATATCCCTCTATACTCATCTTACCCATTGATGCGCGATTGATTCACACGGGAGGCTAGAACGTACCCGGGAATAAAGGCTTTTATTCACAACAAATAGGAGCACACTACTCAACAATATTATCCCAGACTAAAGACTACTAGGAAGTAGCAGTGACCTTTCTACTCCTGTAAGAAGGCGGAGTCCTGGGCGGAGCCGAACGGAGGGTACCACATAAACAGTAATAACAGGTGGAACACCCAAACCCTAACCCCAACAGTAACGAGAGTAACTTATGTACAAGTACCCATAGTGGTAACCAACTATGGTTCACCACACCCATGTAACTGTCTAAGTGCTTTTTAAGAGACCAAATTGTACCCACCTCTACTACTACCTCTTGTTCCAGACACTCACCACCCTCTGCGTGAAAAAATTGCCCCTCTGGATCCTTTTGCATCTTTCCCCTCTCATCTTAAACCTGTGCCCTCTAGTTTTAGACTCCAATATTAGCTCTATTTCTATTATCATCCTTCTCCACCTATGTCTCTTTCTTCAGGATGCTCCTAAAAACCCAAAATTTTGAAGATTTATCTTTTTCCTTGGCTCAAGCCAGTTATTTTGCTTAAGTTCCTGAGATGTACTTCAGAATGTTTTATAAGGTTAAAGGGGCTAACCAAATATAATTTGTTGTTGTTAATTTCCCAGATCCTTTAGCTGCTCATAAACGCCTTTCCAAACGGCTCTGGGGAATGTGCATTTCTCTTGTGATGTCAGTCAGAAATCAGGTAGCCAGGAGATTAGGGGATTGTCATTTCAAACAGGATGTGCCCAGCTCCTCACCAACTTGGATATGAGCATCACAGATCAATAAATCTCAGATTCATACGTACTGGCACGACTGCCTGTACGGAAGATCAGCATGACTCTGTCTCACCAAAGATGAGCCATAGATAAAAGCAAATTACTGCCAATGCTGGAATCTGAAACCAAAAGAGAAAATGCTGGAAAATCTCAGCAGGTCTGGCAGCATCTGTAAGGAGAGAACAGAGCTGACTTTTTGAGTCCAGATGACCCTTTGTCAAAGCTGAGCCATAGATGAATGGTGGCATTTCAGAACAGAATAAAATTTCCCTCTACCTGAAGATGGAAGTTGATGTCCAATGATGAGCAGCTGCTTATTTGTGCATTCTGAAGACTGTGTAATTGCAAGATAAAGGGTTGAAAACCAAAGCAAGCTTTGCTCTAAAGCAGGGGGAATCTGTTTTATGCTCCAAATGGAAACCGTGCCCATTCAGCTGCAATTGATTTCCTGCATGGCTGTTTCAACAGGCCAGGAAGGCTTAGAGCATCTGTGAGACCAGGAGGCAGTGCCTGATGCTTGTTCCTACGCCAGAATAAACATAAGCATCTCAGAGCTTCCAATCAGCACGGTAAATCAAATGGCTGCTTAGGCTTGCTTACATTTTTGAAACATCCCCATCTGCCTTATCAGCTTTGGTGGCAGACGTGACAAATAATGTATTTATAGCTCACCTACTCACTCGAGGCATTTCCGTGCTGGTCCATGTAAAATCTTTGCATCAGCCCCTAAAATGAGGACACAATCAATTCTATTTCAATAGCAGCCATGACGCAGAGGTTGAAATCTTGCCTCTGAGTCAGAAGTTGTGGGTTGAAGCCCTGCTCTTGAAACTGGCACACACAAGATCTGGGCTGGCACTCACAGTGAAGTGCCAAGGGAGTGCTGCACTGCCAGAGGCACCATCTTTTAGGTGAGATGATAAACCAAAGCTCTATCTACCCCCAAAGATTCCATGGTATTATTTTCAACAGGAACAGACTCCCCAGTGTTTTGGCTGAGCAAAATCATTAAAACAAAATCTGTGCAAATTGACAGCTGCATTTCTAACATTACAACAGTGGCTACACTTCAAAAAGTACTTCATATAATTGCAAGTCTTTCTTTTCTTTGTTTCATGAGTCTAGTAAGAAAACACATTTAAAGATTTATGTTTTCTTTTGGTGTCAAATTATCACAAATGATAGGTGGACGCTGAACTTAATCTGTCTGAACAGCACCGAAGAGTTTCCCAGGTCAGGAGCATTTTGTTTTGTGTCTGCGGACTCAAACTGCAAATTCCTAAACAGCTATGTAAGAACTCGCTCAGGATCCTAGCCTCAGATGCCTACAGGGGATTCTGGTGATTAGCTACGACATACTTAATTCATACGGCTGTGGATTACGTGAAGTCGTGTCAATCCTTCTATTTCACAATAGAATATAATCAGAGTTTTTTTAAAATTTAGAACTTGGTAATACTTGGAACCACAGATGTGCTTTCAATGCATTCAGCCCTATACCCAGTGACTTTCATTAGCTGAGGGGAGAGAGAAACTGCCTCTGGATGGTTTTCAAAAATGCACTAAGAAAGAAGCCAGCTCTCGAATGGGCTCCCCTGTGTGTCTGTGTCGGCTGCACAGATTTACCATTCTGGAAGCAGATGTCAAACATCAAAATAAATGTCAGTGCTTCTAGACGCATCGCACAAGTTCAGTTTCTATTCATCAATGTCAACCATGGACCTTACAGCAGGTAAATCTTTATTTAAAGGACTCCAGTTCTCTCCTACCAGCAGACTGAAGCTTAACACTCCAACAGCATCATTAGATTGTACCTAAATTGTAATTACCCTCCTCACTAACTGTAGCACTAAATGAAAACTAGCAGGGACCAATAAAACATTTGTGGTAAAATTAGTATCACGCAATAGCTAGTTTTGTGGCAGTTGTTTTTGCCATCCTATTCTTCTCATTCCATCCCCACCCTATTCCTTTCAACCCTCTCACATCATTCCCATCTCATGCTCCATCACATCCCTTCTTTCTATTCTATCCCGAACCCGGATTCCATCCCTCTCATCTTCCATTCCACAACTCCCAAGCAGTCCCAATCACCTTCCATCCAAAGCCATCCTTTCTCCCTCCCCTTCTTCCTATGTTTACTCCACCCCTCCCACTCATTTTTCCCCCCACCCTCCCTCCCCCCTCCTCAACCAAATGCTGTCCATCCCCTTTCCGTACCCAATCCCCCACCCCCCAAGTCACCCCACCTTCACTTCCCCCACCGTCATCCATTACTCTCCCCCCCCTCCCATGCCATTATCATTCCACTCCCCCATGCCAGTCTCCCTCCTGCTGTTCCTGTGTTTATTGCCGAAAGAGAAGTAAAGAAGTAAAGAAGGAAGGAAGTAAAGAAGGAAAAGAAAAGAAGGAAAGCAAAGAAGCAAAGCAAGAATGGAAAGAAGGCTAGAAAAAGACAGGAAACAGAACAACCTTAGGATTTCCCAAAATGTTTTGAAGGCAATGAAATTACTTTTGAAGTGTAGTCACTGCTGCAGGAAGGATAGCAATTTGCACACAGCAAACTCCCACAAACAGCAATGTGATAAATGATGAGATCAGCTGTTCTAGCGAAGTTGACTGATGGATAAATATTCGCTATGACATTAGAGACAGCACTGTACTCTTGTCAATATACTGCCATGTGATTCTTTACATCCATCTGAGATCCTAAAGGTCTCATCTTAAAGACGATGCTGACAATGCAGCATTCCCTCCGTACTGTATGGAAACATCAGCCTGGATTATATGCTCAGAGCTGTGGAGTGGGACTTGAACCCATGGCCAGCCGACTCAGAGGCGAGCATGCTATTCACAGAGGGAAAGTTCTTAGAAACAAAATGTGGAAGAAAAGCTCTTATTCTACAATCAAATTACATGATGCATATTGCACACACCTTTGTCACAACTTTCCCATCCATCTTTGTTACGCAATCCTATTATAAAAAAACAATGACATTGCAATCTGCTGTTGTTGTTTTAAAAGTAATGCTTCAGCCGTTGAATTTACTTTAACACAGTTTTTTATGCTCAGTAGACAAAATGTATCATTGGCATTTGAAATAACAATGACAATTACAACAACCTGCTTTTATATAGCACATTTAATGTAGTGAGACATCCCAGGCACTTCTCAGAGGCATTATCAGACAAAGTCTAATACTGAGCCACATAAGGAAATGATCGGCCAGGTAGCCAAAAGCTTTGTCAAAGACGCAAAGGTTTAAAAAGGGTCTTAAACAAAAAAAGAGATCAGAAAGAAGTGGTAAACCACTGTTATGTCCTGATAACCACTGTTATGTTCTGATGACTTGTTACACCCCTACCGGTGCTGCCTGAGGCTCCTCCCCTGTTCACTGGGGTATAAAGGTGGCTGCTCCTCCCCTTCGCCTCATTCTGGTCCGGTCCCTCGGTTAGAGTTTTACTGTAGAGTTAGTTCCCTTTTATAGTTAATAAAAGCCTATTATTCCAGATTCCGTCTCTGGGTGTTGATAGTGCATCAAAAGGGATTCAACAATTTCGGTCAGAGACATCTAAATGCATGGCTGCCAGTGGTGGAGCAAAGAATATGGATGTTGTACAAGTGAGCAAAAACAAGAGTGTAGAGTTCTAGGGGGTGGTTTTAGGGCTGGAAGAGGTTTCAGAGATAGGGAGGGGGTGAGGTTTTAAAGGGATTTGAATATGAGGCTGAGAATTTTATCAGCAAGGCATTGCTAGATTGCGAACAAATGTAGCTCAGCAAACACAAGGTTAACAGCTTAACATGACTTGGTATGAGGTAGGAAAACCAAATATTGTACATCATAGAAATTGACTGGTTCTTAACCCCCAGAGACCCAGGTCTGAAAGCAGGCATGTGGTGGAGTAAGATTCTCAGGTGCTGCTAACAGCAATCGATTCAGATCACATCTAAATCACAGTGATGGTGGTAGGTCATTAACATATTTGTCTGGTTTTTATATTGCGGGATGACCAACACCATTGCTGTAGATTAACTTTATTACTAACATTTTCAGAACATGACCACACAACTGCAAGGCATCTACAGCCTTTTTACAATCTTCCCTAACATGTGCTATGTGACCTTCAACCCCAGGTCAGGTGATCCCCATTAAATACAGTATGCACCGTATTTTATCTAATACTAGAGTCCACTACCACAATCATCCTATTATCATGACAGTATTCAGGCTCCATTCCCATTAAAACATTTCAGGGATACCTATCCCATTCCACTAACATCTGTCCAAGCAGTATTAATATGCCTTTTTGCTTTTTAAATGATCTGCTTCCAAGGGAACCAACATCTCTATTAACAAAGGCAATTAGATATGGATTACTTTAGTCTTGCTTATTTTCAGGCACCCATGCCCTTTCTCAGCTAGTGAAAGTTCTGTTGGACTGAATGGGAGCATAAGTATGGAAGTTCCTGAGGTAGGCCAAGACCCCTCCTGCACACTTCTCCCTCTGACCACCCCACCCTGTAAATGATGGAAGCAGGCCAAGAAGACAAACTCAATCCCTTCAAGACTAGATTTGGACAGGAGCACAAGTTATATGGGGTGGAAACCGGAGGCTCTGCGTCTACTTCAAATTACAGGAACAAAGGACTTAGGACCATGAGTAGGCCCTTTGGCCCTGTTCCACCATTCAATAAGATCATAGCTGATCTGGTTGCGGTCTTAACTCCATTTTCCTGTTACCACCCTCCAAAAGAAATCAGCCCCACAAAATTAAAATAGGTAATTTTGTCATTTTCCATCCTCCCTCCTTTCACTGGAGTTTCACTCACCTTGAACTGAATGGGCAGAATTTTACAGCCCCTCCCGCCGGGAGGATTTTCCAGTCCCACCAGAATCAATGGAATTTGGAATGGCTCGCCTCACTTTCTGGCCCCACCCCCACTGCAACAGGGCTGTAAAATTCCACCCAGTATTACCAATTAATGCCAGGTGTCACCTTGGCGCAGTTGGTTCCGACTCATCTCTGAGTCAGACGATTGAGAGTTCAGGGTCAGTTGATAGAATCACTTGTAAGGCTGTGAATCCATAGGTTTTGAAACTGAACGGATAAATTGCTGCCTCTTAGTCAGAAGGTTATGGGTTCAAGCCCCACTCTAGAAACTTGGGCAGATAATCTAATATTCCAGTACAGTACGGAGAGCTGTAAAATGAGCGAACTAAGGCCCTGTCCTCCTCGCAGGTGAATTGAAAGATCCTATGGCTCTATTTGAAGATGTGTAGAGGAGTTCTTCCTGCCTGGTAAATATTTATCCCACAACCAATATCACTCAAACAGACTAACTGGCCTCATCTACTGTTTGTGGGTCTTGTTTGTGCTGCACTCACTACATTAACTATAATGACTTCAATTTAAAAATACTTCACCAGCTGTGAAACTCTGTGGTGTCCCAAGGGCACAAAAAAGCTGCATCGAAATACAAAGTTATTTCTTCCATGAGAATGGACGCAGTGTTGTAACTTTGATGCCGATTGTGAAGCTAGAGTTGTCTGCCAACTAACTAAGCAATGTGATAAGGTAGGCCATGGCTTCCTTTGAGCTGAAATCAGGAGAGTTCTCCATTTTCACTCTGACAGGAATAGTCTTCCAAATGGGATAGTCTGAGCAAGGTCAGGCAGGTGTCATTTACAAGGCTAAAGGTTTTAACCCTTCATCGATTACCTGTCTGGCAGGCTGACCAACAACCAGTCCCAACAGTCGCAAGTTCATCCAGGCAGCACAGTGGTTAGCGCTGCTGCCTCACAGCGCCAGGGACCCGGGTTCAATTCCAACCTTGGATGACTGTCTGTGTGGGTTTCCTCTGGGTGCTTTGGTTTCCTCCCACAGTCCAAAGATGTGCAGATTAGACGGATTAGCCATGCAAAATTGTCCCTTTGTGTCCAAAGATGCATTGTTTAGGTGGATTAGCCATGGTAAATGCACATGGTTATGGGGATAGGGCAGGAGGGTCGGGCTGGGTAAGATCTCTTTCGAAGAGATGGTGCAGATTCGAAGGGCAGAATGGCCTCCTTCTGCACGATAGGGATTTTATGGTTCTATGGGGTGCTACAGCCTTGTGACTTTTCTAAGCAAGAGTCAAGCACTCTAGATCAATCAGGAGTAGAGTTGCTAACCGGCTAATATTGCCTTGAACTCCATGAATCAAAAATTAATCTCCAGGACACTGCAGCAAGTAAAATAATTGTACTTTTTAAGGAAATGTTTCTGAACACATTTGTTTATTAGTTATAAAAACACTGCAGATGGGAAAACAAAGGCTGGAATTCTCCGGCCGTTCATGCTGGTGGGATTCTCTGGCACAACTGGCAGCCAACCCCCGCCCGCATGGGGTGGCGTTAGTGGGAATTCCCATTGACAGCGGCGGGACAAGAGAATCTTGCTGTGAGCAAACAACATGCTGCCTCCCGCTGGCGGGAAACACGCGACTGGGAGGCCAGAGGATCCCGGCCAACCTGTTTGACTAAAAGTCCAAGAAGCACCTAACCAGGTAATGATAAAGTTTATTTGCTTTCCAATTAGCCTGGGAAAGCATGGAACTGCGAGAATGAACTTGTGCTGTGACCACTGGCAGGAGCGTGGTGGTAAGATACTTGGTGACAGGAGGTCAAGCATTGACATCTCCAGGAATATGTCCGACTAGAGTTAGCAACCAGATGAGGATGAAATCATTGAAGACGAAATCCTAATCTCCAAATTAGAAAGCATCACAAGGAAAGTCTTTTTTTTTCAATACATTTTTCTCAATAGAAAAACAATCGGCTGGAATTTTAACCGTGGGCCACCATTCCTGATGGTGAAACGGGAAGTGGGTGCCAATTCCGCTCTCCTGCTTTTTGTTGGTTTCCAAACGATTCTTATTAAAATTTAAAGTGCCGGCGGCGTGCATGCAAAAGGAGAAACTTCAGTCGTAATACCTGCCATCAGCTGACAATGCGGCCGGTATGGGTGGGCTACAAAGGAGCTTCCTGACAAACAGGAAGGCTCTTCATCACGGTTACAATTTTCCTGCCCAACTCCATTGCCATAAGACTTGAGAGCACCAAAGTGGCACGGGTGAATTTTAATTTTAAATTTCACTTTAAATATTTCACATTACATTGGTTTCAATTTATTCATGTGTGCATCATTGTTATTTGCTAACTGTACTGGCATGCCATTTGGTCAGCACTCACTGATGGTTATAGGGAAATTTCTTTATTGTGGAGGAAACGATGATGTATTTGGTAGGTTCCTACTTGTAACATATTTGCATTCCATTAATACGTATTAGCATAAAACTTTTTTAAATGATGTCCTACCTTCAAGATAAAGTCAGCAGTGCACAAGAATCTTGTGGCACCCAGTTCATGTTTATTCAAAGGTGGAATGTAACAGTTGGCTTTGAGAGTTGTGTCTGAGGTTAGTGGTTTTCC